>NC_135781.1:24416940-24432835 GCF_028453695.1 Augochlora pura
ATCTTTCTTCAGTTTTCTGCGCGTCCTACGGAGAACAGTCGAGATTCAAACGGATGAAAATTGATCGCCGCGCGACGCGATTAGACGCAACGGCGACGGAAGAGGGTAAATTCGTGTTGCGCACGGTAGACACATCCTTTTCGTATCTTCGAGCCAGTTTTCGCTTCGTCGAAACTCTTGTCAAATAATAGAAGTTTCATTTAATGCACTAAAAACGATGTTTCGATTTTTCAGAATTTCTGATTTTAAATATATTTTTCGCAATGTAAAAATTGATAATTCAATAATGTTTTCAATTAAATAAACGAAGGTGTTTCTGATCGTAATTTTTCGTTCTTCTAGGAGCTGTGTCCATATTCTGGTACCTCGTATTTTCGTGCTTTGTACTTTCGTTTATTTTACCGCGCATCCAATCCGCAGTGATTGAGAGAAAATTTCTACATCAACCCTTACTAATCCATTGTTGTATTTAAAGGTTATTCCACATAAAAATCTAGATTAACATAAAACACTAAATGAATATTTAAAATTATTCTTATTATGATCTTACTACATTGTTTTGAATGAAAATGAGGTTAGGTTCGTTTATACGGTCGAATAAAGGTGGACACGAAATTACGGCCATGTTCTGAAATTTGACCCATTTACCGGATTTGTATTAAAAATATGCACAATTAGTGCTTTTGTATCGTTGTTAATAGTAAATAAAACCTTCTTATGACGTAATATGCGTTTTGTGCGACATGAATCTGAATTATTAATGCGATTCATTGCGGAAATCTTCCGCAACCCTTACAATTTCTAATAAGGCAAAACTTAAATCCGTCAGAAACGCTATAGTATCAATTAAAAAATATTTACATTGTAAGATATAAAAAATTGAACACCTCTCCATGAATCTTACATATTTAAAGGTAGCCATAATAAAAAAAATAGATCATTAATTTATATATATAATATTTTCCATTTTTATACGTTTTTAATTAGGAGACACGACAATTGGGATATCTGGCCTATTGTCTCTCCGTTTCTCCGTCGACGCGACGAAGACGACGACGACGACGTGGTTCGACAAAGCTGCCCCGTCGCGGAGCGGCACAGCGCGCGGCGTCGTGGTTCGAGGAACACTTTGCACTCGTTATGCTTCGTCCAATCCGGCAAAAACTTGCCGGGAGTTCTTCAACTTCCGTCGCCAGGGACGTCGAGTCCCGCATAAAACTAACTCCGTTCCCCTTGTTCGCCTTCGTTACATTCATCGTCGCACGCTGGAATCTGATATACAGCATATACTGTAAAACCACTGTATAAAATATCGGAATTATGCGGCGACGTGCTGCGTGCCCGAGGTGGTCGTTAGTCTTTCCACGGATAGATGCGCGCCCGTATTATTCCCCCGGGTCGCCCGAGGAATATCTAAAAACCAACAGAAGCACCGCCGAGCCATCCCCCGTCGATTTCTGTATCGAATGTGAAAAGTTGTGCCGATTGCTTGGTACCAGCTTTGGAAAATCTGACCGAAGAAACGGACGATGTTTTCATATTTTTCGAAAAATTGGTGAACGATGGATGCACCGTCTGTTGCATTATGCTCCAGGGAGCTTACTCTACAATTAACCTATAAAATTGTGCTTCCGGTTGCAATCCATGAATTATCAAATTACGTTGATTCGGTGAATGGCGCCGATCTGGTTCAACAATGTCTACACCCCGCACTAGTTTTTCATTTTACCTATTGAATGAACCTTAAATACAGCGTTGGCTAAGATTCCTGTTGAAATTGATTTCATCGGTAGTTGTCGCATCGAAAATGTCAGCGAATGGTCAAGTGGTAAAGCAAATAGAGAGACCACCTTTCACTTTACATACCCTCGAAGGCCTTCGCACTACGCGCAATTCGGATGCGCAGAGTTCGTGATAATCGTTTCTGAATTCTACCGTTCTTCCCGAAAGGACACGTTCTTTTTTCGAAATCCGTCGAACGGTATCCGTTTTTCCTATCCAGGTTCTTTAATATTCTCCTAAACTCGATGAAATTGAAAGAATAACGTTATCGGAGATATTGGAAAGCACGCGTGCTCGTCAAGGAATAAGTCCAAAAGGCGAGTAACTGAGAAACTGGTTCGAATTTATTCCTTTTACCTTGATCCCTTTTTTATTCAATCGATCCAGTTAATCCACTATCGTGGTACATCTACGTACATAAGAACACATTTTTTTCTTCGCACATAATCGCCAATCTGATAATACGATTCGTTTTTCCAGGCGAACCGATTCATTTATCGCGCCGGTAAAAATATTAAAAGGATCAGCGATTTCTTATCGCGGCTTTAATGTTTATACACTTGCTCCGTATTTACTTCGTACAATTAATAAACTAATCGCCGTACGGAAAGTTAACTAAATGCCGACAATTGTCAAGCAACTAGTGATACAATTTTTCGAAGTACCCGACTCATTGATCCGATCATTTTCCTTGTAATAATAATTTCAAAATAATTAATTACATTACATCACCGTTGCATCGAATAATTTTTTATAAAATACCCATCTGTTGATTTTCAATCTGGAAGGAATTATTCCAAAATTTTTGGTGAACGATCAAACAGTGGGAATCATTTCTTCGAATTATAGTTTGAAATCATTAGATCTGGATCGAGTGTTTTCGCAAGCCGTTGCGAGTTCGCAGAAGAAAAAAACAGTACATTCAGCGTGGCCGTAGCCTATATCCCCATGCTATCCTCATCAACCCTAATCAGTGGCCTGTTCGGATCGGACGCTGCCGAAGCGCGTCGTCCCGCGGACCCCGGGCCCCGTACTTCGGACCGGCACGCCATGGCACGCCAGCTCGTCAGGCCTCGACGTCGGAAACACCTCCAAGAAATCGGACTGGTTTGATTTTGTCCTCTTATCTCGATCCTTGACCGGCCTCCCCGTGAGCCGATGCTGCGCGCCGTAGCGGGACGGGTTCCGTACAAGTCGTAAAGAGTTCGCTGGCCCCTCGGCTCGAGTGTCGTCCGGGCGGTGCATCAGGATGAATCACCTGGGCGAAGGCTGTTTTATTATGCAAATACGCAGCGGTTTCGCGCGCGCCGCGCCGCCGCGCGCGGATACGCTAAATACAGCGAGCCCGATGCTCGCGAATGGTCGCGGCGCGAATCCCGCGTTCGTCGGCTGCGGACCTGTTGCCTGTTGCCTGTTACCTGGTCAGAATAGAGATTCCAGCTAGACACCTAATCCTCACCCAAACGCAGTTGACGTGTCAAGCGCCGCAAATCAATCCCAAAATTCTCACAGATTCGAAATCATCGCGTTGTGTTAACTCTTTCGCATCTGATCATCCTAGCGATGCACCTGCAAAGTACGAAGTTCAAATTCGCCTCAAATTCCGGTCAAACTGACCGGTGTCACAATTTTAAGTCCAACATTGCTGATATTGCAGCGACTCTTTCGTGGAAAAAAAAGATTGAAGTCCAAGTAAATTTAGCTTTATGAGTATTCCACAACAACCCGCATCAGTCACTTAATGCTCGATAAGCTCGGTGATAAATTTTAGAAGGAACGGGTTAACCCGCGGGTTATCGAAACAACGTGGTTTATAGAGAAGCTAATTTGTTAGAGATTACGTTCCCGATCTGCGCCTGTTATCCCCTGGATAACGCGGATCGGTCATCCGACTATGGCCATTTGAGTGTCACCGGCCTGTTTGCTGGCACTCGACGCCTCGCCGCGCCTCGCCTCTCCTTGCCTCACCTTGCCTCGGCTTGCCGCACTTCGGCTGGACCTCGTGGACGATCGAAATCCGGCTTTGGTGGTTTACGACCGCGCCGGGCTGCACGCGGATCGTACTAAACGCCGCGCCGCTTCGGGAACGTTTAACGCTCGCGATTAAAGCGATTTCGTCGAGAATCTGGTGACGATCGGACGTCGTAAACCGACCGGACGCCTTCAAGCCGCGAGAATCAACCCTCCGCGAAGCGGATCCGACGTCGCTTCGCTGACATTTTTAAGCCGGCCCATGTCGAGGCTTATCGCTTCGTCCCTTCGATGAAAATGACGCCGGCTCGGACTTTGCCTGGTGCGTTGCTGATGCGAGTTCGCTGAAATTGATTTTCAATGAGTCGCTCGTTCGCTGGTACGTCGCTTCTATTAGGTTGGTAAGAAATTATTGTCGGTTTTCGAACTTTCAAACTTTCACGCATGTTTTAGGACAACAATTTACTTTATTCTGTTTACCTTCCAATGTTATTTTACAGTGCAGATGCCGTGCTGCATACTGATAGGTATGCTTTTGTTTTTACTGTTAATTTGTGGTCACTTCAAGTTATTAACTTCGCAATGAATACCAAGCAAGTTCATGTAATATTCTTATATCAATATAAACTGGGTCACAAAGCTGCAATTACGACTCGTAATATCAACAGTGCATTTGGAGAAGATACCGTAAATGAACCCACGGTGCAAGGTTGGTTCAAAAAATTTCGAAGTGAAGACAAGAGCCTCGAAGATGAAGATGATCGTGGACGCCCTTCTCTCGTCGACAATGACCAACTGAAGGTACTCTTTGAAGCTGATCCACGAACGACGGTTCGACAACTTGCACAGAAGTTAAATGTAAGCCATCCAACAGTTATCGACCACCTGAGACAGCTAGGAAAGTCAAATAAGCTCGACAACTGGGTGCCGCATGTGTTAAGCGTAGACCAAAAGTTGTTCGACCACGCGTCGCACAATTAACGCTGCAAAAGTTGAATGAATTGGGATATGAAACCCTGCCCCATCCAGCATATTTCCCGGATCTGTCGCCAACCGATTACCATTTCTTCAAGCATCTCGACCACTACTTGCAAGGGAGCATATTTACCAACCAAGCTGCTGCTGAAAGTGTGTTCGAAGAATTTATAAATTCCAGAACAACAGAATTTTACGCTACTTGAATTAACAAACTGTCAATTTATTGGCACAAATGTGTAGTTTGTAATGGATCTTATTTTGATTAAAAAAAACTTATTCCGATTTGTGATATGTCGATTTAAAGATATAGTTTGAAAACCGACATTATTTCTCTACCAACCTAATACTAAGGACAACGCGATTGTTTCATCCTAGAACAGTATTATTCCGAAATAGCACATGTAAGCTTAGGTGAAACTTGTCCAAACATGATCAAACGATGTAAAACAGCTCCTCACCGTGTGTAGCTGCATACCATATATGTACTATATTAGTATTTATGATATATGAAGCGAAATAAGCTTGTTTATTCGATAATTATAAATGTTATTGCATTGCTTTTTAGTCATATAACAACTGTTAAACCTCATGTTTCCGCAAATGAAACTCCGCGTACTAAGCTAGTGTCTGCTGTAGCTATATATTTCGATACATAACCCTGAAGACTGTAACATTTTGCAAAAAAGGTTTTAGTAGAATATAATTTACTTGACTGACTAATATGTCTATTATGTCAAGCTTACGTCAGAATTACGTCAGGGTTCTGCCACAGTTACCGCTAAGGTTATGCTATAATCTCAACATTACTATACGTTACCTTATCTTACCTTAAACTACCTCATCTTACCTTATCTTGACATAAATTTATCTTACGTTATATGCCCTTGACATAACCTTACCTTACTTTACCTTATCTTGATATACCCTTACCTTTCCTTACCTTGCTTTGCGTCACCTTTAGTTTAATAATTTAGTTAAATAGTTCGAGACAAAGATAGAATGAATGAATACATAAAACGAGTTTCGCGAAGATAAATACGATAGATTAACCGTAATTGAAATATGAAAGTTATACAGTGTCGAGAGGTCTTTAACATTTTCAATGATAGGCATGATCATAAGTTGCTGGTCTTCCTCGGCGATAAAAGATAATTGAACACTTTCACCAAACAATATTTAACTTTCTTATTCTTCAGTTTGAAATGTAGCAAAGGTAGTCGTCATTCTATTACTATCTCACGCTCGCACACGTCTATTTACTTGCTTTCTTGTTGGCGAAAACGCTTTTTACTTTCGATAAATCTCGGAAATTCAACGTGCGCGACCATATTACGTACGGGTGTACGTTCTGGTGTGCAGAACACAAATGCGGCATACGAATATAAAGATAGCAAGCGAATAGGGATAATTAGGAAAAGCGAAATGTTGAAAGTTCGACGAGAGATTTCTCCATCAAGATTCTCACGTGCCCCGTTCGAGATTTATGAATGAATTTTACTAAGTAATTGTAAGCGGAATGTTTCACTCGATTGCGTATCCGCGAACGCGCGCAGTTTGATTTAGGTGCACCTGGCATCGTGAATTTCAATTATTTTCAGTTCTTTTTCCCCGCGTTCCAATAATCGGATATATGTGTAGCGTACAATCTGTTTTACGATCTTGACTGCGTGTAACATTTTCTTGGCATTTCAAGAGACAAGCAGTTAAGCGCTTGGTCAGTCATTTCCACGCTTTTTTTCCTTTAGCCTAATTTAATAAAGGTCACGTCGCGGTGGTTACAATTCCAGAATTTATTATTATTGTGCATTGAAGTGTTTCTGCTGGTATCGACGAATAGAAATTGTACATTTCTACGATTACAATGCAGCTTGGGTCTCTTGATGGTACCATATATTCCAAAAGATGTAACAAAACTTTCGACACCTCATATTGGAGAGAAATATTTAAGTACGTTTTCAATCAATTATTTAGAAAATCTTTTTTTAAACGTCGCAATTGGTGCGAATACTTAGATAACTATATCTTGAAATTTGTCGACGGGCAATTCAAGTAGCTATTCGACTTTGAATAAAACAACGAAGACTCCAACAAATGGTAGCATGTACTACATGCAGGGTAATAACTCAAAGTCCTGTAATTTATATTCGCACGCAAGTGCAACAAAGTAGACGTTACAGCGCGCAAGTATATTTAAGACTGCTGCAAGATTTATCGGAACTCGGCTTGTCCAGTTTGAATGATTTTGCAACGCGCCACCCACGGGGATCTCCGTCTACATTCTACATTGACTGCGACTCTACCGAATCATCGTTGCGCCGGTAGTTTCCGCGTACCGTGATATTCCCCGGGTATCGAGCAAAATCGGCTGGTCCGTAACCGAGTATTGACACATCCTCGATGAGTAGCGCAGCTCCATCGAAAGCCAGTTTCCGCGGGTATACGAGTCATCATCGGGCCCCTATATGACAATGGGCCGTGTAGGCGTCAACGACGAAGCCGTTGTTCACCGAAGGTGTTTAGAAATCGAAGGGAGGCGAGCACCAGACGTTCCATTGTCTCAATGGTAACTCCTGACGAGATATCGTCAATCTCATCCGACCTGGTTGCACAATGGTCGAAAGTCAAAAAAATCGTTTCTCCGTCTAATGAACCTTCCGACATGCTGCTCGTTATCATCGGCTTCTAACCGATTTGACGTAATTATAAAACCGCTTCGGCCGCAATAAATTCATTCGCATTTATGGCGTAAATGCATCCGCTGAAACCTGAAACTATACTCCTGCAGTACGATTTCATCGAACGTCCTATTGAACATTGACTTAAGAGCAATGTATATTGTCCGTTCTTATGTTTCATACTTAATTTAATTGGTCAAATGTATATCATACATTAGAAGGCATTAATGCTATGTTAAATTATTTTTGTCTAAGAGATCTATAGAAAGAAAAAAAACAAATAAGCATTCTAGCGTTATAAAATCAAAATGGCATGCCTGAGCGACATAAATGTTACCAAAAATAATAACGTGGATCCAGAAATGAATTACTATTTCAAACTTTAAAGCGTACACTTGCGTTCCCGTTTCGAAGAAACATTGGTATGCTCATTGCGACCCAGCGTGCTTTCTTATCGAGCCCATTGGTACGCTGAAAAATGCGAAGGAACGTTTCGAATGATCCGTAGTAACCGGCTGTTTATTACCTGTTAACGGGTGGCACTTCTTCATTCTTTCGATCATTCACGGGCCCATTCAGCAGCGGCATTGTCGAGGCTGCTATGCCATTCAGCTCTCGTTTCGCCAGGTTTTCCTTCGCGGCCTCAAGAACACCGACTGGTTTTTGTCACGCGCGGATCTCGTTAAATTCCATCGTCAGTCCGTTTTATCGATCGTTCGAACGAGATCCGCGCGGTTTCGATCTTGCTTTACGCGTGTATTATATAATCCGCCTCTGGCTTTCCGTTCCGTTCTGCACGCTGAAAGCAATGTCTATCATATTTCACTTCGTTGACAGTATTCCCCGATGAATACCTTCCGCAGCTAGACACCAGGAAAAACAGAACTTAAAGCGGTTAATTAAAGTTTACAAATACGGAGATAGATTTATACGGATCTATTTTTACCGAGTTACAATTTCGCCGTGCTCGCGCCGCGATTACATGGTTACGAAACGCCGCGCGCCACGGCGTTCCATGAAAAAACGTGCATTGCGAGGACACGTTGAACTTTTCGAGCTAGTCGGCTGAAACTTTTCTATGTTCGAGCGTCATATTTTCATATGCGCGCGAGGAACGTGTTGAGAATGCTCCTTTAGGAAGACTCGAAAATTCGGCAACGCTGAAAATGTACTATTTGAAAACAATATCGCGAGGCGTGTCAGAGAGAACGCGCGATGAATTTCGAAGTTTCCCAGACACTCGACGCACCGCGTAATTTAATCGCATTCGAAATTATAGCGATCAACGTCAACTTAACGTAACGAGTCGCTCCGAGGCTGACGAAAAATCTTTGTAGAATCTTGAAATCGTCCGCCGTTTAATGTCAATCATCGCTCCGACTGGACTGAATATTAATGAGAGGTGCATCGAAGCTCGTACGTACGCGCGTCCATTTAAAGTCTCAACTTCCCCGGATGCGAAGCACTCACGGAGAGGCATCGAATATGGCTGGCAAATATTTTCTTGCCGCGTCCGATCGTTTCCAGCAATTTTATCGCAACAGATGTATCGTTTCCATCGCGTCGCAGGTGTGGCTCGCGACAGGATGTGTCAACGCTTGTGGAAGCCGGTCACGTAGGTGCGTGCATCTCGTGATTGTGGACGGTGCGTTCACCCCGCGAAGATATAATGAACGAGCCAGCTTGTCGACACCTTTCCCGTTCCTCAAAACGTTGCAACAAGACTTTCGTCGCAACCTGGCCTTCGAGGATTCCGAAACGTAGAGCTCCGATGCAAGGGACGAAAAGAATGCTCTGTGCTCTATGCCAGGACACTTATCGACCGCGTAGTCTCCTATCGCGAGATGGAAACGATAACGCTGGAACTACCGAACAAGCTAAAATGACCAGTTTCTGACTTTTCTTTTCACAGATGAAAATTTAACCCTTTCGCTACGGGTGCCGTATATATCCGGCATCCGCGCGACGACCTGGGTGTACGGGTGCCGTATATATCCGGCATCCACATGACGACTTGTGTGTACGGGTGCCGTATATATCCGGCATCCAAATGATGTGTACACAAGTGCCATCCGTAGTCAAAATACAAAAATAATTATGTATTTTAATAATTGTGTAGGTTCTTTCGTATTAAAAATGTAAATATAGCTGTTACATAGTTGTTATATAGTTGTTATTTAAAACTAAGAAAAACGTATGTACAGAAATCACACGCGCTGTGCATTTCTGGCGTGACCTTCCGTTCAGCGACAGTACTTCGGCGGACGACACTGCCGTAGTGAAAGGGTTAAAGAACTTTCCGTGAATTATTAAGCAGTGTATTATAATAGAAAGTGCGCGAAATTTGGATAAATCGAACCTGAATTGATTTAAAAATATTAACTGTAATAGCAGCGTCTAGCTCGAATTTCGTCTAGCCAGTTTGACAGTTCGTGAGAGCGCCCGTTGCCTGGATTCGATGTAATCCCGCGAGTTATATGTAGATTTACGAGCATTAGGCTGTTTCTTTAACGGCCCGCTATACGACCAACATATCCCCTAACAGAGGGATCGAAGTTTCTATTCATTTCTCACTGCATCCATAAACCTTGAGGAATTTAATGAGCAGCTCGACTGCGATTTACGAAGACCAGCTGTCGAATTATGCTTTTTAACACGATTCACCTTGATCCGTACACCCACAGACACGATCGAGAATTTATGAATAAGCTTCGAACATCTATGCACAACCACGTGTTTAAGTTCTTATATACCGTCGAAGATTATACTCAACGATGAACATAAATAGATGCTTGGTTGGATAATACCTCTCATGATTAAGGGTTAAATTATTTCACGGATTCAAATCTACAAAATGGTACTTTATCGACGAAGCAAATATTGAAAATAATATTAGGAATATTTTTATTTGTAAATTTGCGAGTCACGATAAGTAATGCAACAATTTCTAATACATTTAGTGGATGGAGTCATGCGTGAAACCGAATCTCTTGTCAGTTCTAATTTTCTAATCTGATTTCTGGCGGACCATTAGTATTACGCGGACCACCCTGTGCGCGACGGTGGGTTTCCGATCGATTATGAAATTCGAAAAGCGAGCAAATTGAATACACCGACTGACAGAATTTTCAGTGAAAGCGTAATGACGGAGCCGAAAGGAATCAGTGAAAGCAGCTTACGAAATAATACGGCGGCGAGCGCTTTAATATCTTCAGCCCTGAAAAAAAGGAGGAGGAGGAAGAAATGATTCAGTCAATCCATTGTGGAAATAAGTACCTCCATTTTCGCTTAACAGGATAATTTATATCGTCGGGCGACGATACGTTCGGGCCGAGCATTCATCTACATAAAACGTTCTGGCCACGTTTGGTGGCGGAAAGTCGGCAGCCATGTAAGGCGCTGAGAAACCAGTTAACGTTTCAATTGTGATTTATGCCGGCTCGAAAGCTGCGTTTTCTCCCCTTTGTCTGTAATTCACACGCGACCTCTATCAGCACGGTATAACAGACGAGAAGACAGAAAAACTGGGTGCAGATTAATAGCGTGTGATAAAGCCACGAACCTCTGCCCATTTGCCGTGGATCGAGGCTACCGTTCAACTTTTTAATCCCCCGGATATTTTCGTGACGTTTACCACCCACGATGTTACCACAAATTGCTAGATTTTTTCATGCTGATCGATCTAGAGTATTCGTCGAAAAAATGTATTCTGCACGCTATTAGAATCGCAGTAACTCTTTCATTGAAAAAGTATGAACTCCGTATTGGAACATTTATGATCTTGAGGAAAGTGACAAATGCGTTTTACACTATCAGAATATCTTTCAACAAGAATAAAGATCCCTTATAATTACTTTAACCTAACTATTTCATTGTTAATCCCTTGTCGTACTTTCCAGCATTTATAATAAGCTGTTAGGTCGGGCGTTGTTCCGTTCCTCTAAGTCGGAATCAAATTCAATTCTCTTGTACTCAATATTTAAACTTTCAAGTAGATATAAACACACAATAATTATAAAGTTCCTTTTTCTTTAAAGAAATTACTGCAATCAACAAAGTTGCAATCGTTCTAATTGTAAAGGAATACTACGGCAAAGGGGTTAACAATACGATCCCTGGAATCCTTGCTCTTTCCAATTTCAATCATTTGCAAACTGCGATGACAACGAACGAGCAAACGTAAGAAATTTCGATCCGGTAGAACAATTGCGAAATGTATGTCACGTTAGATACGAGTTTTGTTTAAATTGGTTGCAGCGTCTTATTCTTCGCGCTCGCGTCGCCATAAATATTAGGTATGTGCCGGCTATGTGGCAATAAAACGTCTTGGTTTTCTAGACAGACGTCGGCTCATAATATTTCGCGTCGCCGGGACGGTCGGACAAACGTATGTACACCATGCAAAAATAGAAGCAAAATAAGGTCGAGGGACATATGTGGAAGATGGGGGGCCGGAGAAACGCGGAGGAAACAAATAGTAAGAGGAACGAGAAGGAACAGTGCCAAGGGGTCGACTACTACATAAAAGTAGTATATAAAAGAGGGGCAGCGGAAGAGACGAGAGAGCGACGGGGTACTAGCCCTGAAACCAATTTCACCGCGAACACTTTGTGCGATTCGACACGGCGCTATGACGACGAAACGTTAACCTTCCCACGACTGGCGACCGAGGTTTCCGTAATGGTTACCCTTTCCAGGAAGCAGCTCTAATTCGGTCCTCGGCTATTATAATAGCGCGCCTGAATTTTCACGGTCATGCGCGGATAGTGTTCCCGGCGAAGTCGTTCTGACACGTATTTCAATAAGTAACCGGAACGAACTACTTAATTGAATGTTAAGTGCAGAACGTGAATCAGGTTCGACGCGTCAACGAGAACCCCGCCATTTTGTGGTATCGTCGTTAGCGAAATGGCCACCGATGTCTCGGGGATTATGCGAGCGCCGTTCTATTTTCTCGAAGAATAACTTAATAACATCGAGGCGTTAAAAGGTCGCATGAAAGAGAAACAATCGTGCACTATACACTTTGCAACATGCTTGCTAAAAAGTATCTTCTAATGTACAGATTTCCTATTTCTGAGCAGTGCGCTAAACGCGACCAGGTTTCCGTTGCATAAGTGAATGCTGATCACTGCAAAAGCAACAGAAAGCCGTGCATCGGCTGCCGGACCAGAAATCTAAGAACAGTTCCGTTCAAGGAGGTAGTTAATCTTAATAAGTGGCTCTCTGAAAGTAGAGACCATAAATTTTCGGGAAAAGATAGATGAGTATCTCGGAAACTCGTAGGCGGCCTTATCGCAGCTGCTTCATGAAGATGCAATGATGCATTAATGCAACGACACGCTTTGCATCAGCGATCGTTTCCCCGCAATTCTACCGAACGAGGCGTTGGGCGTTCCCGATCACGGTGGCTGTCGGAGACGGAGACGGAGATGGAGACGGACACGGACCGACGACGCTTCCACCTTGAAGTGGGCAACGTTGCTGTTCCCAACAGGAAACCCGGCCAACAATTATTTAATGTCCTTTCTTCGCCGCGCCGCGTGAACTTCGGACCGCTCTTAGCTGAGCGTAGTATTGTATGCTCAAAGGACGATCCCCTGATTAGCATAACCCGATTTCAACCTGAAAATTAGGCTATCCTTAAAGCCGACAGTTTCATATTTATGTTGGTTAATTTATTTATGTATTCGGCCGCGCTCAACGCGATGGGCCATTTAATAAGGTTTTGTGTTATGCGATGACACTGTGGAGTTTGGACAAGGTGCTCCATGAACTGTGAAATTACTGCAGGCATTAATTTAATATTCAATCATTCGTTTATGGCGTTCGCGCCTGATCGTTCGATTTGTCCGGAGCGTGATTAAAATAGGACACATAGTTCGAAGCTTGTCTGGAAAAGCTGTCATCGGAATTCACACTCGAAGCGATAAAGATGTCATAATCTACTACATATGTATCTTCTAAATCGAAAGAAAATTTGATCCTTACGTTATCACAATCTGGGAACGAAAACGGATAATGACATACAGGAAATAAAAATTGTCTCGTTCTATTTTGAAAATTACTAATGACAAAGAATAAAGAGGAAGCTCTCCGTTAACTCTGAACTGTTTGAACACTGCAGGATAATCTGGAAAAAGCACCTCGGCGACGTGAAAGTCGAGTTTCCACCCTGCGAGATAAGCCCAGAAGGATCGCCGTCCGACTTTCTTCCAGCTAGTTCCAACAGGTTTAGTACCAACAATGTTTCGCAGAAAACTTCGTGATCCCTTGCTTTCGATCGTCAGCGGTTTAATCGGACACGACCGTAATTTTTCTTTTCCAGCCGTATGAAAGCAGTATGAACTTTCTGCAACATCTTAGAAAGTCAAATCAGTTCCCCGGCACGGCTCGCCGAGTTCGCCGAGCAATCAATGAACATCAATTTTTCCCATTACCGTGTCCCGATGGAAATTAATTGAAATTTAGTGGCCATTGTTTCGCAAGCTCCTTATATAACCGGAAAGCTCTGCGATAGCGCGGGCCGGACTAATAAGAGGAGAGTCTGTCCTGGCAAAGTGCGACAAACGGTCGTAAATAGCGGTAGGAAAAAGGATGATCGTGTTTTGACTGCACGAGGATCTTCCGTGAAATCGTAAAATACCGGAGGAACGTTTGATTTCATAACGTCGAACGAGACCGTGCGATCGTGGCGCAGCCCGTAAGCGGCGCGGGGGACGCTTTTGTGGCCTGTTCGACTCGTGTACCAACGAGTCACAGCGAGACCACCTAGGTCACCAGCCTAGACTTTAACACGGACGTATGTATGTTGCACCGAAGGGACCTTAAAGATCGTGATTTCACTGTTTCGTGTATGAAACGTTAAACTTACCGCCGCGCCGCACGCCGCACGCCGCACGCCGCACACCGGTGAGCTGTCTTTCGTTGGCAACGCTACAGTTTCGCGGTCTGCCGCGACGCGACGCGACGCGACACGGTGGTCCAACGGTACAGCGCTTTGACCTATGAACTCTCGTGTAAGACATTGTTGTTAGAAGCTACAGGAACCACTGCCTTCCAAGTGTCACTCGACGAACCGTTCGCCTCGTCTAGTCATAATCGAAGTTCCTTTCGAGAGTCGACAAGTTTATTATTTTTTAGTGCTCGATGTGCGACTACGGTGCTGAAATAAAATAAAACTCGAGCGTAAGACACCAGGTAAATCATGTTATCAACATTATGAATAATATTCTTTAGGATAATAAAAATGGAGGATTTCAGGAACAATTGTTTTATTATTAATTAATCGTTAAGTCTCCGCTCCTTTCGATCCTTTGTTTTCCACAGCGAAACCAGGAAGGTAAACGTCCAGAAGTTCTACACCCCACTGCATATTCCGACTTACGCCCACTTCGAGTAATCTGGTTGATGGTCATGTTCTTATTCGAATGAATATGTGAGTCACTCTATGTCCTTCATCCAAGAATTCAAATATACTGCTCTTTCTCGTACCCTGTTTACCATAATTTTATACTAGCATAAATATAAAACAAGCATAAGTTGGTGTACTAGCATGAACCTCTTTATTAACCCAGTCAGATTCGCATTCAAAATATTTGCATTGCCTAGCTTCCGTTTAATACTATTATGACATGATTCGATATAGTTTTTTTATTGAAAATGTAGCTACTTTTTAATTTGTATTTTTGACTCCTTCACGTATAATTGCTGAATTTAGGGAAAAAAGCACATATATACGTTTGCACAAGAAATGTTTAGAAAATCTGTGGATATTGAAAGTCGCCTAAGTCCAGTTCTAAAACCATCGACTAGTTTTACATTCTAATATTTATATTTTTACGTTATATATAATTTTATTTCACCAAAGCCTCTAGAATGAAATAATCCTTAAAAATATAAAAACATTATACTACCCTGTTATCAGTTACCAATATTTCTAGATTTACTAAAGTTTAAAATCCTTAAATATCTGAATTTCAAAATAAATGAACTGCAACTACGTTCAAAATAATCGGCTCATTCTCATCAAAAGTTCCATATAACGATTGCAAAAATGCAAATCTACGTATTCGTACAATATTAAAAAAAGTAAACCTAATTCGTTGAGAAGTGCTGAGACGTGAACCCCTAAACCGCGCTATTTCAAACCGAAACCCGAACAGCCAATAGTAGCTCAACAATTCCATTTCTTCACATAACTAAATTCACAGACACAGAGTTGCCTCCAGAAGATCAAGAAGAGCCTCGCAAAGAATTAGTCCGCAGGCAAGACCACCGAAGTTCACCGTCACGTACCGAGGTCCATAACGTAAAGCTTGAAACCGCAGTAACTCAAAATGCAACATAAACGACGTCGGCATGGCTTAACGTGCCGCCACAAGTACAACTTACAAGACCGTAGAAGGTGGACACGGTTGCGAGTAATAGCAACCCATTCATAAATCAGGCCGAAAAAGTGGCGGTTATCGAGCGCGGGATAGCAGACG